>NC_142145.1:44417500-44420000 GCF_024610735.1 Ursus americanus
TGTTAGCTTTCCCATTTTAAATTTATTGATGCAATACTTGTGATGTTGTTTCCCCCCCCCAAAAAAGAAAAGAATCAAGTTGACAGGATCGCTTCCAAAACATAAAAATGAAATTCTTTGTTTTAAAAAAAATGTTAACTCTAGAGTTAATTAGTTCTCTGTAATTTCACTGTTTCAGAAAACATACCTTTTGCTAGATGAAATGAAAGCAATGAATCTTAGACTGTGGGAGTAATGGTATTATACAGAGTATTATCGCTGAAGTAAAGAAACAAAGAAGACAAGAATTATGGAATTAGATTTAAAAATTGGCTTAATAATATGACAAAACATTGCCAGTGATTGAAGTGGATGTCCTTATGTTGAAGAAAGAGGGCTGCAAAATATCTGATTTTTTTTCCCTTGAGATTTCTTTCCTTTTTGCCTTAATGCTATTGCATAACTTCTTTTTATATTTTTCCCATTCTGTTTTATCTCTTGTTTCCACCTGCAGCCAATTTTCAATTATCCCCACTCATGCTAGGAAGCAGGGATAATCTAAAACACTTTATACAAATGAGATTTATAAAAACACCCACATATTGTCATACACTGAAGCTCCGTTTAGAGTTCCTCCAGCCCAACGTGAGAAGGGCACCAGGAGTGGTTGCGCGAAGATGGGCAGGTAACAAGGAAACCTTTTCCTGGAGTTCATTCCCTAACAGAAGGAGGCCTTGAGAGAGGTTGGCTGCAGAGGGATTTAGCAGGGATTGGAGAGACCAGGCTTGGGCTGGAATGTGTGATGAGGAAAAGGTGTCCAGGTCAGAGGTATTATGCACAGTTCAAATAACGTGTGACGATAATCAGGAAGTGACTGCACACCAGCCTCCTCGGGGGCTCATCACGCCAGCACCTATCCCCTGATTAACCTGTGAGTTCCATCAGCCATGTAAATTAGCACGGGCCCACTAGCCCTGGGCCTGGAAGAAATCAAGCTGTGGGAATGTACATATTTTAATAAAAATTGAATATATGTCCACACATCACTTGAGGACTCGCTCAGGTTTATCATTCTTGCTGGCAATCGAATGCATTATTGCTAAGTTAGTGAGTCCCTTAAATTCGGGAAAGAACGTGGAATATTTTGAGACAAGATTTTTGTCAAAACCCGTTTGCGTACTTCAGCTACACGGCTTAAAGGGATGTAAGCAGAAAGCACCACGCGGCTTCAGGTCCTTGGGAATTTTATTCACACAACTTTAGCAGGCTACCTGCTTAATAGTGGCGGCTTTCCTGGGTAAGACTGGGTATCGCCTGCTGCATCCTCGATCGGCTTCGGGTTCCACGTTCGAAACTCGGTTCCCATCACTGAGTCACCCAGAAAAGATAGTTGAGGCTTTAGGGGAGATTTAGGGCTACACGGGACGCGGTACTACTAAAATGGAAGTAAAGGAACTCTCTTCCCATTTATATTTGAAATTTTTGTTTAGCAGGTCAGCTTCCTGCCCATTCTCTTTCATGTCTTATCTCCTCTCAAATGCATTTGGTAATGTCTATCACTGCAGTACCTGGGTGCTTAGGTCCTAAAAAGTGCTTTAAGAATGCAATTTGAAGACTGATAAATCAGGTCAGGGGAAAGAGAAGCTAAGTGGGGATTTAGGAGAAGGGAATAATATTCCTAAAAGGAAATCAGTTTGATGCCAGCAAGCTTTTTGAAGTAGAAACTAATTTGAAAGCATAGAGGTCATGCCTGAAACGGAGGGACTGGACTGGACGGTCACATCGGAGCAATTTGAAGGGAAGGTTCTTTAAACACAGCGGATGGAATATAGAAGAGCTTGCCAAAGTCAGCAGTGGAAATAGGCTCCGGGAGCTAGATGAATTTTTGGAAAGGAGGAACTACGGGGGTAGAGCATTTTAGAGCAGTCCTAGGAGGCATGACAAATGCACTGCTTCAGTGTCCGTTATGATTTCAGGCCTTAATGGGTGTGTGGTTTTCCCCTCCAACTTTACCGTTTCTCGTGTATCTACATTATCACTCTCTAAATCTGAGTTTTAATACCAAGAAGCAATTCATAATCTTTCCTTTTAAAACAAATAATGCATGCACCCTTCACCTTGCCGTACCCTCCCCCCCCCAAAAAGGGAACTGCGGGAATCTTATGATATGGTGTGTTTCAACTTCTATGCTGCAATACTTGAGGGAAAATAAAGAATGTAACACTATTTATTACAGGGAGACAAATTATAGTTTTTGTTTCATGTGGAAAGTTTAGGGGTGGCAGCTTGACAGTAAATTCCATCAAATTCTACCCTGCCAGAATGCCAACATTGTTCTTCATTCATTTTAGCGTGAGGTTTAATTATTTGCTGATTTTTAATACCAGTCAGTCATTCTTAGCATCATTGAATTAACTCTGAACCCTATATCAGTAAAGAGCCTTATGTTGCCCCGTTTTATTATAACAGTGCAATGCAGATTAAAATTGCATCTGTTAAGATTATATTGTATATTTAGATT